>NC_068360.1:45528791-45559937 GCF_020536995.1 Dreissena polymorpha
ATTGATGATTACCTTACACATACATCAACAAATGTGTATGTACCAAATGTTATGAAAGACCGATTCCAATGCGACAAATTTTGTTTAATTTCATTCGCAATTTATGTTTTTTTCGTAAATTTGAAAGGTGTTTTTATAATAATCATAAAATATATATGTACATCTTATGCCTTATGACGTCATGAGTGATCGTGCAGACATGTTGTGTGTTAATAATTATGCAAAACCTCTTAGTTTTGAACAGTGGATCAAGCTTTGAAATATTCAATTGTCAACTAAATCTCATTCTAGTGATAAACAAAAATGTGTCTAAAGATGTAAAACTGATATCGTTGTTTGTAAGTTGTAGATTGCGTTCGTGTTACCGTCTCTACCTTAAATACTACCACTATTTGAGATTATTGCCGATGATCTGAAATGTGTCTATATGATGAAAAAATCTTAAACCTTATACACAAGAAGAAATTAAGTTTGTACTGCCATCATGCCTCAACAAGTTTATAGTTATTTGAAATGGTGTATCATAATTATTGAGCAATTACATCTTCATTAAATGTTAGTATGTTCTCTTTTATTGCAGTTAAATTTTAAACTACAACGCTATACAATTATAGTTAATATTTTGTGATATGTGTTTGGTTCGGGCGCCCTTTAACAGATTAAAACCTTAATGCGTTGAATTTACCGTTCCTTGGCGCATATCCGGCAAGCCCTTTTAATATTTGATTTAGTTACTGGTGACGTCATCGTGTCGTCGCTTCTAAATTACGTCATCCAATTCACTGTTTGGGCTACATGCATAGATCATCGGGTTTATATCGTTGAACTTTCTTAATAATTATATCTTCCTGTATTTGCACGATGATGATCTGAAATATTAACTATTTGATGCTAAATTCTTAAATCTTTTTGTAAAAAGAAGGAATGTAGTTGACACTTGTTCATAATTTCATTTCGTCGTTCCTCAAAAAATTGTAACTCTGTTGCTCTGGTCTCTTCCCTCCCATTGAGTTATTATATGGTAATTAGATTGAATGCAATTTAATTTCCGTTTATTATTGTTTAATTTGAGTTGCAATGCTATGAGGTTAAATTTTATTTACACTTATATATATCATGAATATTGCTGGGCCAAGTGTGAGGTTGAGCGCTCTAAGACCGGTTGAACCCCCCAATGCTTAGCATTGACCGTTCCAAGGCGGTGACACCAACTATATTTTTCTATGTGTGTAAGTTGTTTCGTATTGTGTTGTTTCGTACTGTTTTGGCGATTGGTCACTTACCTTAAATAAAGGACCACACAATTGTATATAATAAGAATGCAATACTGCTCCAGCAGCTGGAGTTTCACTTCTTTATATTCTTTATTTTAATATTATAATAGTTTTTTTGTCGTAATCTCTGTATTTACAATTATTGTATGGACACTTACTCAATTGCCTTTAACAAAAGAGTAACGGACACACATTTCTCTCATGATAATGATGCTAGAGTTTCACAATTCCTCTATATACAATGAAAATGAATTGATATGCTTGATGGCATTGTTAGTGGTTGATGAAATTGTATTCATTAAGAATTTGAATAGATTTTGTGAGCGATGCATCAAACAGTAAAGACACTGTTAAACAGCATTGTTGTAAGTCGTAAAAAACTATTTTGGCGTAGGTGAACAGATTGTCGTTGCGAAATGAAACTGCAATTATATTGGTTAATGGAACGTCGTTTTAAGTGGTAGATGGAAATGTATATACATTGATGAACATAAGGTTGCTGTGAGTAGTATATTTCCCATTGTTACATTGGTGGACATAATGCTGTTCTAATTGTTTGATGAAACCATCGTCACGATGGTGAAAAGAATGCCATTTTTAGTGGTAAAAACTGTATTTAAATTGAGGAACATAAAGCCCGTGTAAGTGTTCTATAAAACTGTATATTGATTGGAGCATATAATGTGAATGTTTGAGGTTGATAAAACAATTGGCTACAGGCTGTAAGGTTATGTGTTTGATACCGTTTTTTATCAAATAATCACCGGAACGGGAGACATTTAAGAGGTATATTTTGAGTATCTTAATTTTATGGCAATGCGTATTTGTTTCGATAAGATAAATATTAAGCAGTGTAAGCGATATTGGACTGTTCCTAATAAAAAATCAAGGATACCAATCGATATTTCAATACTAAGCATCGCATTATCATCACTCTTGCTTAGCATAGTTGAAGACGTTTGGGATTATTCTGATTATTGTTATCTTTTATTTGTTAATTTTAGTGTTTACTCTTTTATTCATTTTATGTGGTAAGTGCAATGCTAATAACACTTTTATGATTATTGTTGTTTCAATTTATATTATGCTTTCCGGTGGTTTATAGAGAAATATCAGTGAAATAAAACTGGTATTCCACTGTTTTAAACAGTGAAAAATAACATTGAAAAATATCGATATTTTTCACTGTTTTACTGTGAAATGACGTCATTTTTTCAACGAAATGGCGTCATAACTCCAGCGCAAGTATCCAGTTTAACTCATTAACAATGTAAATAAACGGTGAAAAAAACCATAAAATAAAAAGAAAATTTGTTGGATTCGATGGAATATCTTTTTTATTTCACTCGAGATCATAGAAAATATATATTTTCACTCGTGGCTACGCCACTCGTGAAAATATTGTTTTCTATGATCACTCGTGAAATAAAATCGATTTTCCATCGAATCCAACAAATACCCTCTATATATTAGTAAATTCTCTACAGGCTTTTTATCAAGTATCTTTAAATAAACAGTTCCCGTATGTAAGCACTTTTAAATCCGCCTTAAAATTTGATTATTTATTCTGTCTTAAAGTATTCGAACACAATTCAATATTTTTCAAAAGTTGCGATCTTTTAGTAAGGATAATGAATATATTCGCCTAGTGAAGACGTACTACATAATTCTTAATGTTAGTATACCATTAAAAGCTTGTAACCACTTACGGTTAATGTGTTATCATCCTAATTGTAAGTACAAACTGTATGATCAAATGTAATTGAATTTTTAAACGGACACATGAATAAATACGATTGTACATTTATTGATAAATTGTATAAACAAATTATTGAAATAAACATACGGAACTTTAAAGTTATAGTTTGATTCTTCTTTTGTTTGACCCCCTTAAAGTCTGCGGTATCGTTCTTCTGTATACTGACACTTTGCAATCGTGATACATCGGCTATCTCCGGACTTCTCCTTAAGATATGATTTATGGAATAAATCGTCTGCTGATCCAGAGTGTGACACCTTGGTGTGGTCACGGTGCAGTCACCAATATCAGATGAAGTCACTTTGGATATTGGAAAAGTTTACTCTTCCGTTACTGATCCAGCTGAGAAAAAATATGGCAAATTATTATAGTATACAGTTAACCTATCTCCAATGTCGGATACCGCAAGGAAAACCAGTGTGTGTGTGTGTGTGTGTGTCTGTTTAACTTTTCATGAACATTTAAACTTTCATCGAAATGATTTTATTGCAATTCTTAATTGATTGCAACATGGTGTAAGAAGATTTCCGATTTTACGAAATTAAACTATTTGCTACTTGTTTTAAACATATGTCAGTTGATGATTTAATTTTTCCTCTAAGGAACATATACAAATTACTATCAGAATAGTTATTGATTCGTACGCCATATAATGCCTAATTAATACGGAGATACGGATCTTATGTTTTGTCACATATTTTTATTTATATTTATATTTTTTTTATCCATTATCAACTGTTGATAAATTAATCGAAAGTAAGGAGAGGAAAAAAACTAATTCAACTATTTTTAATAACAAAGATAAAACAAGCTAACATAAGAAAAAATATTACATAATAATTGTTTTGTGCAATAACAAAGGGAAATTACTGTGTTACTAACATAAAATGACCGCTTGCTTTATTGTTGATACCTCCATATAACATTTAAAGTGCACATTTGCTGGAGAATCTGTAAGTTCTTGAGTAAGTCGTTACACTACTTTATTGTGAAGAAAATGTTAAATTTGCTTAAATTTTGAGTCCTTTATTACTGTAAACGTTTCTAAAACAATTTATTATAAAAAATAGTTCCGACGATGATTAAACATTTGTGTAATTTTTAGCGATTTAGTAATAATCAAGTGTTAATTGAATGAAGTTCGGACGTTTGAACCAAGTGAAATATGTAGTATATACCCCAGCCAAGCATATGGCTTTGAACACGTGTTCACTGATGGTTGTTGCACTGTGATATCAAATGATAAAAACTAAATTTTACGCCTGCTGTTTTGTCAAACTTTATGTGGTTAGTCTGTTGTTTTCTTTTACTGGAGACCGACTGTCATACAACAGAACGCAAGATAGGGCACTGCTGAAAACTTAAAACAAATATCTCGCGTAAAATTACTATTATTACACAAAAAACAACAATTCAAATACCTATTAAGCGCTTGTTTTAAACACAATTACACTAACTATACCAACGTCTTATTTTGAGTTGGAATATTAATCATGACATAATCTTGAAACGTCATCAAGTAAACAAACCCCGAACAAGGTGGATCTAAAGGATCGAATATTAAAGAATTCCAGAAAAAGGGTTTTGACATTAATTTCTTTAATGCAAAACCTTTTGTGTGGATTTGCTGGGGATTAGGTATAATATGATTCATTTGATAGTAAAGAAAGTACGACAAAATGGAAAGATTCAAGAGAACAGTGCAAGTAATACGTTGTTGCCGTACATAATGTATGGCTAAATACTTGGTTCATTGCAACAATATGTTCGCCGAATTTGAATTGATTTAAGTTGGCGTTTGCCTTTCAAAATACACTTACGCTTATCCCCCGTCATAGGTCCATTGTGTTGTTTCATACTTAAAGTATTAGGTCATCAAAACAGTAAAATGTTAATTAACGGTATTTCTACTTTGTCGACTTATTATTTTCATCACATAGTCATACAACATCGTTATTGATACTATACAACAATTATCAACCTTGACAAAAACACACCTTAGACTTATTTGGATTATTTCATCGTTTATCGATGCAGCCACATCAAAGTTTCTTCAATTTCATTTTAGAATTCTCATAATATATTTATTATTATTTTTTTTGTCAATTTATAAATATCTGAAAACTAAAAAACAAGTTGTTTTTTTTAAAGCCGTATTTTCTGATTGTGTTAATCCGAGTGAGAGTTTAACCAGACTATTTAATTTAATTAAATTTCATTATGAGAATGCTTAACAGGGGTTAAACTAATGTCAGGTTATGAAACTGGGTATCATAATACATTTATTTATTTATTATACTTTACAGGTATATTTTGAATCTGCCAAGTTTACAAGAGCATATATGTTAGTACAAAATCCAAAGAATGTAGACCATCTGTTTAAACAACTTTATCGTGAGTGTTTGGCATCCTTATTGACAATTATTTTCTTATTAAAAGTTAATTAAGTTAAACATTTATTACCATCTAACGATAAATAAGAGGTCTGAGTGAATTAATGACAAAAGGCACTTGACACACAGGTAAGGTACACACCCATTAATAATTATGAAAATATACAGTACAGGTCAAAGTCTTATTGATGAGACAATGTACTTGACCGACAACTAAGATACACATCCATTCTGTTAAAATAGCGCTATTTGTAACAACTCAATGTAAAACGTTACTTCATAAGGTAACATAAAAGAGAGTTAACGTTGTTAGAATTTAGAAACTCCTGGAAACAAGCGATTTTGATTGATATTTAAACGTTCGGCAAATTTAAACGTAGGTACACCGAACCAGAAAAACAAGTGTGAGTATTTATGTACGTTTTGAAATGTCAAACAAATCGGATTTTTTTTAAAGATAAGTCAGAATAATTCGTAGTTGTTTAAGATGAAGATATTTTTTGTTCATTTTCATGCGCTAAACACAAAATCAATAACACAATTACATTATGCTATAAAAAAGTTGTCTAATTCAGTAGATTTATTTCTCAAATTAAAAAAAAAACAATATGTGTAAGCGATACAAGGTAAATTTTACTCGGTTTAAGTACACTATTGTTGCCTGCATGTTTTTTTTATATGATTTTAATTTATGAATTAACATAAAATTATATGTCCTATGTGTATATTTTCATTCACAACATGTCATGAAAACTACTAGTATTCAGTTTGAAATAAACGAGCATAATGTTGGAGTATTTATGAGCAACATGTTGATGTGTTATATCAAACATTATAGATGAGTCCTCTTCTACTGCTTGTGGTCACAGGTGTTGTATCCAGCACATCCAATGTCACATCAATAGGTATACATTTATTTGCATTGTTATTTTACGTTAATAGGATGATTAAACTTACGTAGAACAAACTATATTCTTTATTGAAATTTAAGTCTCTACAACTATACGTAGCAAAATATGCATAGTTTTATCAAAGAATAATATTTCGGTAAAAAATAACATAACGCAACCTTTGCCGAACAATCGGATTTCGCTTTTAAGCATAGATTGTCTAATTTTTATGCTAAGAAAGGTATATTATGCGTGCGATTTATTCGCTTTATTATGAACTGACCCTTATTACAATCAAGTTTTAACTTGAGTGTACCTGTGTCACATGAACATCGGCGTATCGAAAAACAGATGTATTTAATGAACAGAACAGATTATATATTTTTTATTAAGCAAGTACAGTTTATCATCAAATGAATTAAAACAGCAACAACAACAACAAATATTTACATTTGCATATATATACTATGCATAAATTTTAACGTTAAAATAAAATATGAGCAAATTATAAGAAGTTATTTAGTAATAATATGTGAGAGATCAAAGTCATTAAACGAAAGTTTTCATAAATATATATATGTTACTTAAAAACTTGAGTTACATATTTGGCTATTCGATACAATATGGCTGTTTTAACTCAATTAGTGTATACTGTTTGGTTATCAGCAACGTTCTATTCGTTTTTACTTATTTGACGTAGGTATCTCATGTGATTTTAGTTCAGTGTGGACGGACTGTTTGCGAGACCGAGGAAGTTTGTGAGCACATTTTGCTTGAACCAACTTGTCGGAAACGTAAGTGATATATTTATTTTCATATGTACATAAAAATTGTCTCTCTAAATACGAACTTTACACATTGTTTATGTATGAAATCACATACAACATATTTTCGCTGGACAACATTTTATTATTATTTTTTTCTGATGTATAGTATTGTATCACTATTCATAAAATGTTTTCTTTTAAATTTTAGTGCAGGATAAGGCGTAACATATATAAATTATGAAGCAATTCGCAGTCATTGCTTTCCAATAGACATAGAAAGAGAGACATTAAGCATAAAATACAATTTTCATGCTAGCCGTTTCCGCTCCGATTCAATTTAAACAAAAAATATATGTGTATGAATTTCTTTATGATATGCCAATGTTCCATCAATTATTTGAAAGCCACTCACTAATAGGTTGCCTTGTTTTTCATCACGCCTTGAAATTCCTAAATGCAGTGTTGTTGAAATAAGTAATGATAACTTTGGAATATTGAAATTTCAATTTAGCCATTTTAAACAGCTATAAAAGTCTTTTTACAATCATGCTTATCACTATGTAATGGTTTTAAACATAGTGATACAATTCAACATGTATATCATAGAGGAAAGAATCCATTATTAAATATAACACGATATAGCAACAAGGAGTTCAATTTTTATCAGTTTAAATCAAGACTCGCAAATTTGATGTTTACAAACGGCGTTTACGTGAGTTTTAATTTTGTTTATAAAATTTATGGTAAATACATAAGACTATTGGTTTTTTCCGCATAAGTGATACAATTTTTGTCCTGAGATCACGAGATGTGTATATGCTTTTGGTTTCTAATTATTGTGCGTACCTTTGCGGGGAAATTGCGTATATGCAAAGTAGTTTTGATAAAATAAAATGATATGTCTGGTAAATTATAAAAAAAACACAGTTTGATAACTACATGTACGTCAGTATATTTTGTTTTATCTTGTTCCGGACACGATCATGCGAACCCGCATACCGGCGATTAGTTCAAGCGGTAAACTTAATAGTTTGCTATTATAATTCTGCATGCAATTACTAATACGTCTATGTTTTCCTTACAGACGTAGGGGCAGTCTGTAACAAAAGTATGTTTGTTGATATTCCAACGACTAGATCAACGGTGTCCCCATCTGCAACTTTAGTAACGACTTACCGTCTAACATCGTCTGCAGCTCGCGATACAGCATCACCGACTGTTTCTCTGGCTGAAACAACAGCATCTACAGCGTCGACTGTTAAAGTAGGAACACCATCCACTTTAGCACCACCAAGTGGGGCCCGAGGTACACCAACAGCCGGTCCAGTTTATACAGAACGACGTTACCCGACTGCTTCACCGCATCTTGAGCCTAGAGGTTCACCGACTGCTGCACCGCCAGGTCTCCGAAAGAAAAGAGCTGTTAAGGAAACGCAATGTGTGATCAACGCCATTTGTGTTGCCTCAAGCGATGTGTACAGGTGCCGATGTCAGACAGGCTACACGGCGGATAGAAACCACACGTGTCATAAAGGTACATACCGTAATTACTATAATTTTCGGCGACTCTTAATTTTCGGACACCCGCTTTTTAGGCATACTTTGATTTTTCGTGACTCTCAACTTTCGGACACACGGGTTTTCTTTCATAAAACCTCTATTTTTGTCTCTAAATTTTGGAACACCTATTTTTATTGAATATTTGTTTTATCTTAATTTTCGGAAACGAAAAAAGACGACGTTAAAACGTCCGAAAACTTTAGTAATTACGGTACTCATACTACACTAGTTGTACATAATGTAATCACTAACATAGTCGTTGTATCATAACTTTCTACAGACATATCGTACATGCCAATTTGGTATCTGCTAGGTTAGTTTAAACCTATTTCTTTAATCTCGATTGCATGGAAAGTCTAAGCCTCATTGAAAAGCTCTCCAGTCCGTTTTCTTGGTATCACCAGTTCTTGTTGTCTTTTGGGGAAGATCGATAGAAAGCTCCCACAGTGAAGATCGAACTGATGACCTCCCGGTCGAAACGGACATCATATCCACTTCGCAACGCAAACCTGTCTGGAATACGATAGTTATTTACTAAGTTAAGTCTCAAAATTATTTTGCGCAACTTACGACAACGAATAGTGGATGAAATGCGTAACACATGCGTAAATAAATTGTTATATTCCAGACTCAAAAGACTCAGGTGCGGCTCCGATGACGGAATCAAAACTTGCGTTGAGCATACTATGTGGGTATTTCATTATGTTGATGTACACGGATACGTGCTTTTGAACACTTTAAAAAAACCTGTGAACCTTTTTATGGTTTAAACATATTTATGTGAGTGAATTGTTCATACATTTGTAAAGTATAAAATAACCCTATATACAAATAACAAATTTTGTAATATAGTGCTTTTGTATTTCTCAAATGGTTGTTGAATAAATGTATTGGAAATTAGTGAGCATAGAAACAAAATGCAAAAATAGATTTTATCCACTATGATTAAACAGCAAAAAAGTGCATGATTGTCCTTTAGTTATTTCCAAACCTAGGATATATAACAATTGAATAAAGAAATGTAGAGATTAGTGCATTGTGCCCCTGATGTAGGCTTTCTACGCTTCGCTAAATTAAACTATCTACACTAACCTTATAACATTTATAAAGGGCAGCCATTGTATTTGTGACAGTTTGCTGGCACTTTCATCAGTTTAAAATGAACGACAAGTAATTGTTTTGATGTAACGGTCTAGCGAACGTCGGATTTACCTGTCATATTTACGGCACAGCGTTACGACCTGAAACGTGATCATTCCCAGGGATTCGCGCACCGCGATAAGCCAGAGCATCTTCAACGCAGCAAACGGCGAATTCTTGATTCGCTCTACACCGTGGATGATCGCATAGTCCACATACTCGGCAACAACTGTCTTGCCCATTCTGACGAGATGGATGCATACAATCGTCTGAAACAACCTTCTTTCAAATAAACGTTGAGCTTAAATCAAAAGCTTTCAAATTGACAAATACATATAAATGAAACAAGTACAGAGGTTCCCGAATATTGCGTATGTCTATGATTGAAATTATTTGTTGATATTGTTTACAATTTCGCAGAAGTATAGTTTGGATCCTGATGAGACACCACGTTTTGTGGCGTCTCATCTGGATCCAAACTGTTTGCAAAGGCCTTCAAAATTCGGTTTCAGCACTGAAAGAGTTAAAGGAACATTTGATTGAGTGAAAATCTAAATGGGTATCAAAAGGAAAAGTTAAAACAATGAATAAGTTCAAATGAATGACACAAGAAGTGATGAAATATTTGACAACCCCCTTTACCCATTGGAAATTCAGCAACGCGTATCAAGAAAGCTTTTTATTTTGCGAACAATGAAATGCCCGGATGTAGATGTTATTTCTGATTGGAAATATCATAAAACAAAATCATATGCAAACACGCCTTGAACTACTTTAATAAAGGTTATACAAACTGGGTCTCGAATGTCAAGAATATGTTTAATAAGTATGGGTTTTGTTATGATTTGAACATTCAAACGTTGTGCAACGTTAAAGTTTTGTCACCGAGTTTGAATGAAGACGTATTGACTATTTTAAAAAAGATTGAAATGCCAGAGCAAATATCTGTTTTGTTTTAGATATGTATACAGTTTATGAAGCGTCGTTGCAACATGGAAGAGATTGAGACTTAACGCCTTGGCGTCTGCACTTGTTTGGGGTCAGATTAAAGTAACAATCACGCTCAAAAATATCGAATATTTCGTTCAATAAAGCTAACCCATAAAAAAATCAATGTTCTTTTTAGCAAAATGCAAAATTTCAACGTAAGATGTTGTCTGGTAGAATTGATTTAACGAGATACAAAATGCTCGTTTTTATTTTTTTGTGGCCACAAATAATTCCATTTATATCTCCCGTGAAATATCCGAACATTTACGGGCGAACACGAGATTGGATACGGTAAGCGTCGGAAGCATGACGTAGCTCTCATGAATAATCATTCTGTGAAATCGAAATGAATTCTGGGTAACTGGAACTTAGCGCATGCGAAAATGGCTTGTATAAATTATGCAAATGAACGCAACCCGAATGAATCCGATCCTGACTCGAAAGCGAAAGTAGATTACATCGTGGAACGATATTTAGATATTTAGATGCTTAAAACTTGCCGAATGCTTGTGATATAACGTTTTTACATCAATGTTACTTGTTTTTAGGGTCTTCCTATCGTAATTAACCATCGTATGGTACTACTTGTTGTCGAATGTTTTTATATAGCATAATACAGTAGCCGTATGTATTGGTGAGCGTGATAGTGACTTTAAGAGTCTATGTATTCCCGATTAGAATCCAAACTGGCAGATATGGTCAGAATAACATACCACGAAACTAACGTTACTGTTATGTTGTAATGGCTTGTTACAATAATTTCAGAAACAAATATTTTAGCCGTATATTTTATATTAATTCACCTGTTTATTCACATATAAATGCCTTAAATTGTTAGTTTCATGTGACAAAGGAGGTATTGATATGTAAATACATCAAAGATTCTTAAGTTGTAAGACATACGATCCTTAATAATACTGTTAAATAAATGTCATTTCTACCTCGAAAGATCTTACGCTTTTACCATCGATTTTGTTTATTTGTATTTGTATTCTTAATTGACCTGTTTTATGCTATATAATAATTTATTGTTATACCTATTGACGTGACAGAAAAAAGTGTATATATTCAAGAATAAAGACGATGTCCTATTGTTTAAGTCTGAATAAACTGTCTGTCTGTATGTCTGTCTGTCCGTCTGTCTGTCTGCCTGCCTGCCTGTCTGTCTGTCTGTCTGTCTGTCCGTCCGTCCGCCTGCCTGCCTGTCTGTCTGTCTGTCTGTCTGACTGTCTGTCTGTCTGTCTGTCTGTCTGTCTGTCTGTCTGTCTGTCTGTCTGTCTGTCTGTCTGTCTGTCTGTCTGTCTGTCTGTCTGTCTGTCTGTCTGTCTGTCTGTCTGTCTGTCTGTCTGTCCGTCCGTCCGTCCGTCCGTCCGTCCGTCTTTCTGTCTGTCTGTCTGTCTGCCTGCCTGTCTGTCTGTCTGTCTGTCTGTCTGTCTGTCTGTCTGTCTGTCTGTCTGTCTGTCTGTCTGTCTGTCTAACTGTATGTCTGTCTGTATGTCTGTCTGTAAGACACACGATATTAATAATACTGTTGAATAATATCATTTCTACTTCGCAAGATCTTACGTTTTAACCATCGATTGTGTATATTTGTATTCTTAAATAATTATATTTTGTTATACCTATTGACGTTTCAGAAAAGTGTAAAAGTATTCAAGAATAAAGACGATGTTCTATTTTTTAAGTCTGAATGAACGGTCTGTGTTTCTGACTGTCTGTCTGTCAGTCTTTGTGTCTTTGTGTCTGTCTGTCTGTGTGTCTGTCTGTCTGTCCATTCGTCGGTCTGTATGTCTGTGTGTCTGTGTGTCTATCTGTAAGTATGCATGTTTGTGTGTCTGTGTGTGTGTGTGTTTCTGTCTGTCTGTCTATCTGTCTCTCTGTCAGCCAGCCAGCCAGCCAGCCAGCCAGCCCGCGAACCAGCCCGCCACCAGCCAGCTAGCCCGCCAGCCCGACCGTCCACCAGCCAGCCCGTCCGCCCGCCAGCCCGCGAACCAGCCAGCCACCAGCCAGCTAGCCAGCCAGCCAGCTTGCCTGCCCACCCGCCAGCTAGCCAGCCAGCTGGCCCGCACGCCCGCCAGCCAGCCAGCCCGCCCGCAAGCCAGCCCGTCCGAACGCCTGCCCGCCCGCCCGCCCGCCCGCCCCCTAGCCAGCCCGCCCGCCAGCCAGCCAGCCCGCCCGCCCGCCAACCTGACAGCCAGCCAACCAGTGCGAAAGCCAGCCAGCCAGCCAGTCCGCGAACCAGCCAGCCACCAGCCAGATAGCCAGCCAGCCAGTCGGCCCGCCCACCCGCCAGCCAGCCAGCAAGCCCGTGTGCAAGCCAGCCCGCCCGCACGCCAGCCAACAAGCCAGACAGACAGTCAGACAGCCAGACAGTCAGACAGCTAGACAGCCAGACAGGCAGACAGCCAGACACCAGCCCGCCAGCCAGTCAGCCAGTCAGCCAGCCCGACAGCAAGCCAGCCAGCCAGCCCGCTACCAGCCAGCCAGCCACCAGCCCGCCAGCCACCAGCCCGCCAGCCAGCCAGCAAGCCAGCGAGCCAGCCAGCCAGCCAGTCAGGCAGCTAGCCCTCCCGCCAGCCCTCCCGCCAGCCAGCCCGCCCGCCCGCCAGCTAGCCAGCCTGCCAGCCAGCCAGCCAGCGCGCCAGACAGCAAGCAAGCCAGCCAGCCAGATAGAAAGCAAGCCGGTTAGCCAGTCAGCTAGCCAGTCAGTCAGCCAGTCAGCTAGTCAGCCAGTCAGTCAGCCAGTCAGACAGCCAGCAAGTTAGCCAGCCAGCCAGCCAGTCAGCAAATCAGTCAGCCAGTCAGACAGCCAGCCCGCCGCCAACCAGACAGCCAGCCAATCAGCCAGTAAGTCAGCCAGCCAGCCAGTCAGCCAGCCAGCCAGCTAGCCAGCCAGCCAACCATCTAGCCATCCAGCAAGCCAGCCAGTCAGCCAGCCAGTCAGTCAGAAAGTCAGCCAGTAAGCCAGCAAGCCAGCCGGCCAAATTCTCGCGTAGACCGAAACTAAGGGCTAAAAAAACAAATTTCTACACAAATATAAAGCTTCCTCTATGATTGGTAATGTCAATTAAGCAAATATAAAAAGTTTCACGAAATTAGCATTACAGGTCACATTTGAAGGGAGTCAAAAGGAGTAGGACTCAACACCCTGCTATTTTACCCTAAATATTGCCTTAGACCGCATTCATAGATATTGCCTGATGGAGATTCAAGCGTCTTTTATACTTTGATCTTGACTGGATGTGAATTAATTTACTAAAGCGGTAATTTTGTTGAGACTCAGGTTGGAGTCAAAATGAAAAGTAAATAGGGAATAACATACAATTTTCATGGTACTGTGACAGAAACTGGACGCACCACAAGAATGATGCCGTCGTTTCTATTTGGTAACGAAACGACGCTTAATACATATATTTTGTAAGTAAATTAAAACAGATATACATTTTTGTCTATAGACACATATCTCAAAATAATTTTATTTATAGAAATGAAGTTGCTAATTATCGTTGTTAAATGAATTTGAAAAACAAGTACTTTAACCATTGTACAAATTAAGAAAATTGATTGAAAACTGCACCGAATATTGAAAGAGCGGTTGATTTCCAGATATCAAAATTAAGCAATGCCCTTTGGCAAGAAATTATCTAGCAAAAATATTTTTAAAAGGCTGATTTATAACATCAAAAAGAAAACTGACATTTTTATTCATTTTTAGACACGACTAAAATTCTAACTACTAAATATTTGTAAATAATTTTTTACAAGTGTAAATAAAAGTAACTTGAAAAAACAATCTCAGTAATTTATTTATAACAACAGAATAACATTTCTAGAATTGAGACTTCACGGTAAGTAAATCACAACAGAAAAGCTCGAATCTACTGACCAAGAAGATTTCGTAGTATACAAGGCAAGGGAAGTAAAAAAAACTGTAGTCCGGTCAGTATTTTAATAAGGGGTCGCTTGAACAGCGAAAATCATAATACGAATACGTGTCGGTTGTAAAAACGCGCATTACCAATATTTTCTTTTAAAGTAAACAGCTGTCTCCGCGCACACTTTAAGCGGGCGCAGGTAAATCATTTGTAGAAATACAATCTTTATGAATGAAAAGAACATAAAGAATCGCAAATTGCTTACTGCAGTGGGCTATTTAGCTGGTGTGAGTTCGAGTCCATTGGAGACGAGTCTCTGGTCGTCGACCCTATGTGCAACATAATTAAAAATGATGTTCTTCTTAAAGAGACCCGTCAGGTATTTTTCCCGATAATAATTTATTTTTTCACAAATGCACACTAATTTTTGTTTTACAACTAGCGTATACCTTTGGATTAAATTAATAGACATGTTGTAGCGTAAAAGATGCAAGACCCGTAAAATCTGCAAGTTCCGGTTCCGGTAATGTGAATTTTACGCTCTGTAAAAATGGCAAGACCCGTAAAAAGTGCAAGTCTAATATTGTTTTGCAATGATTTTGGTATTTAATTGGAGAAAAACATCACTAATAGAGAGTGTGAATGGGCCGATGTTCGTTTCTTCAAGATTGGGCAAAAAACACATGGCCATGCGGGTAAGACTAATTTTCGGACATAACTCTTTTCGGACATACCGATGGACTTTCAAATTGAGCTCCAATTATTTGTTTTAGGAATTATTGATTTTTCGCCACACTTAAGTGTATGTATGAATAGCGTCGTATGTTTGTAAAATAAAAAATGCAGAAATGTTTATGGGAGCTTTTTTCTTGTTTTAATGTGAATTTTAGACCGTAAAATATGCAAGTCAGGCTTCTTAAGTGTTAAATACTACCCAACATTGATCTTATTTAACAAAGAAAGCCTAATTATAATGTAATTCGTCACAATCAAGCCTGAAAAGCCTTAAAACAAAGTTTGTTGCATAATGTGGGGTAGAAAATGTACCATATGTTATAAAAATCAGGCAATAAGGCCGTCAAATATGCAAGTCAACGTTATTCACTCACTGGCATTTTATAAGGGAATATCTCTCAATATTCCCTTTTTTCGTTGCAAAATGAAAAAAAGTGATTTATTTCTCATTTTATTGCCCATAAATTTCATTCTGACAAACTTTTCCAAATACAGTTGTCGATTTTTGCAAGCACTGCATAAATTTACGCTCTTAAATCATCATAAAAACCCTTATCATTTTACATAGAAATCGAAGAACTATGCAAAAGCTGTCCCAAGCACTGCGTAAATTTACGAACTTTTTTATAAAAAAAAGTGATGTGGTAGTTTGAATTTCACAAGTATCTTTTAACATAATCCAAGCCTTTCATAAATTTATGCACCTAAATGAACATCAAAATACCAGATAATTTTACAAACGATTCAAAGTAATAAACAAAAATTGTCTCAACAGTGCGTAAATTTACTAACTAATTTATGGCAAAAGATAGCAATATTATACTTTGAGATTCAAATCTACAACACTTTTAACTATGATATAATGATCTTTCTGCACAAGTCAAGCTCTTCGTAAATTTACGCACTTAAATCATCATAAAAACCCTTATCATTTTACATAGAAACCGAAGAACTATGCAAAAGCTGTCCCAAGCTCTGCGGAAGTTTACGAACTAATTTAAAAAGAAAGTAATGTGGAAGTTTGAATTTCACAAATACAATATTTTTTGGAAGTATCTTTTAACATAAACCAAGTCTTTCGTAAATTTACGCACCTAAATGAGCATCAAAATACCAGATAATTTTACAAACGATTCAAAGTAATAAATAAAAATTGTCCCAGCACTGCGTAAATTTACGAACTAATTTATGGCAAAAGATAGCAATATTATACTTTGAAATTCAAATCTACAACACATTTAACTAAAATATATGATCTTTCTGCAGAAGTCAAGCTCTTCGTAAATTTATGCACTTAGATCAAAATAAAAACCCTGGCAATTTCCCCAGTGGCAGTTCGTAAATTTACGGACTAATTAATGGCAAAAGATAGCAATATTACAGTTTTAAATTCAAATATACAAAACTTTAAACTAAAATATATGATCTTTCTGCATAACAAACAAAATTGTTCAAAGCACTTTTCTACATTAAAGCAAAGCTTTGCGTAAATTTGCGCATTTAAATCAATATAAAACCCTGACACATTTACAGACTATTTAAAGTTGTAAACAAAAATTGTCTCAAGCACTGCATAAATTGATAAACTAATTTATGGCAAAAGATAGCAACATCATAGTTTGAAATTCAAATATACAACACTTTTAACTAAAATATATGATATTTCTGCATAAGTCAAGCCCTTCGTAAATTTACGCGCTTAAATCAAAATAAAAACCCTGGCAATTTCTCCAGTGGCAGTGCGTAAATTTACGAACTAATTTATTGCAAAAGCAGTGCGTAATCTTAAGAACTTATTTATTGTAAAGAGGTCAGTTGTATTGTACTTTGAATTTCAGAAATACAACAGATGTCTGACCAGCTTTCTACATAAGCCAAGGCATGTGGAAATTTACAAACTTTAATCTACATTAAAATACTAGATATTTTAACAAACTTATTGAAATAATAAACAAAAATTGTCCCAAGCACTGCGTAAATTTACGAACAACTTCATGGTTAAACAAAACAGTAGAGTTATAATTGCATTTTACAAATACAACATTTATCTAACTATCTTTCTACATAAGCCAAACTCTGCGTAAATGTACGCACTTAAAATCTACATCAAAATACCTGATATTTTTACAAACTTTTCAAACAAACACAATTGTCCAAAGAACTCTTCTACATAAGCCAAGCTCTGCGTAAATTTACGCACTTAAATCAATATAAAACCCTGGCAATTTTACAGACTATTTGAAGTTGTAAACAAAAATTGTCCCACGCACTGCGTAAATTTACGAACAACTTCATGGTAAAACAAAACAGTAGAGTTATACTTTGCATTTTACAAATACAACATTTTTCTAACTATCTTTCTACATAAGCCAAGCTCTGCGTAAATAACACTTAAAATCTGCATCAAAATACCTGATGATTTCTACCAACTTTTCAAACAAACAAAATTGTTCAAAGCACTCGTCTACATAAGCCAAGCTCTGCGTAAATTTACCCACTGAAATCAATATAAAACCCTGGCAATTTTAAAGACTATTTGAAGTTGTAAACAAAAATTTTCCCTAGCACTGCGTAAATTTACAAACTAATTATTTGGTAAAAAGATCGGTTATGTTATACTCTGAATTTCTAAAATACAAAATTTTCTGACCATCTTCCTACATAAGCCATGTCTTGCAATGCATTAATGTACGAATATATGGCAAAAAATAGTAATGTTATAGTTTGAAATTCATAAAACAACACTTTCAACTAAACTATATGTCAGGAAAGTCTATTTCATCTTGTTCTAGTCCGCAGTGCGCAGGCTACTGTCCCCCTTCAAGAGCACCCACGTCATACAAGCTGAACCCAGTTGACCTGCACACCCAACAGTGGAAATAATGAAACAAGTGATCACACATCCACCCACTTTCTGCCTGGAACAACAGGTTTTCCTTTTTATTAATACTGTTTAAAGGTTGACATTGCAGGATTAGTTTAAACCAATTTATTTTAGCTCAGTTGCATAGAAAGCCATAGGTTTATTTAAAATTCCTTCAAGTCCGTTTCTTGGGACTAGAACCAGTAATTGTTGTCTATGGGGAGATCTAAAGAACGTGCCCGCATTGTGGATTGAACCTGTTACCTCCTAGTCGCTGGGTGGACATCGTAACCTCAACGACCGGCGACTTAATTTTGCAGGATTACAGAGTAGTAATTTACCATATGCTATTAGTAGGATACTGACTTAGGATGGGAGAATTAGGTTGAAATAATATGGTGTAAATCCATATTACTTAAAAACATTAATCCAAATTTCAGGTACATGGTCCTCATAATGTGTATTAATATCGTAATAATTTTATATTTTTCATTATATGTTTCGTCATTAACAAAAATTGTTAAGTTCATACAATGAAATAAAACACCTGTCTGATTGTGTTTAAATATATAGTCTCATGCATTCTAGACATGTGCAGGTATTGATGGATGCATCTGATATATAACAATCGTTACATGTTATCCATTTTCTTGAAATACTGATTTCAATGCATGAATTGATGATTTCACTCATTCAATTGACCTGTTCAAATTTGTTTTAAATAGATATAATTATATTAAACTGTGTTTGCATCAGATTGTATGTTTTGTGTAGGCATTATGTAAGCATTAGTTTAAAAAGGTTGTTAAGTTTCAGATTTATTTTTATTGCCCTAAAAGGAAGTATATTGTTTTCAAACTATTGTCATTGTGTATGTCTGTCGGCAATTTTTGGTTTCCGCTCTGTAACTCAGCAGTTATCATTATTATTTCTGGAAACGGTACTAGGCCACGATCAATAACAATTAAGTGAAAATTTTAGTTGTTTAAACATTCAAATAAATAAATAAATATTAAATAATATGGTGGCCAAAAGAGGCGTTTTGCTGTACAGCCTGAAAGGTCAATATGGTTACTATATTTGTATTAATTACATTTAATGAAACTCATTTAAGTAAGCTACGGGTCCCCCAGCTGCACAGATGTGAAACTGTATTATCTGCTCGATGGCAGGGGTGTCATCGGCGCCACCCGACTCTTTGTTGCCCGCATTACATGTCCATTTTATAACATTTTTATTTTTTTTTCATGTAGAGGCACTTGTTTTTCAATGAATGGTGCTGCTATGAGAAATTTGCTGTGCAACCTATACATACATGTACATATTGCTCTTCAAGGGCTGCCCTTACTGGCAGACCACAGCACTTCAGGTGGTACCACCTGCCACACACAGAACATTGTACCCATCGCTGTGTTCCTGATGAACCGCTGCAATTGGGCATATCACACATAGTGTTGTCTGCTTCTTTGCTGTGTTGCAGAATCCGTTCCCTAAGATAATTCCTGTATTCTTGACAGTGAACCTGCCACATTATTTCATGGGGAACCCCAAGAGCAATGACTTCAGCATTTTGGAAAAAAATAGCGTTCATAATAACAGTTAAAATTGACGGCTCCAATAATTGTTTTTAACAAAACTGAACATGGCTACTTTATATGGACGTTAAATTGCCACCATACTGCTACTTGAAAACCTGAACATGACGGGTATAAATTCCTGTTGATTAAGGATAGGAATCAGTGAAACCTAATTTGTATTCTACACATTATCATGTACTAACTTCAACCATCAAATGTCCAGCTTCTTGTCATTAAGTGAAATGACTGTAATTGGGGCCTGTTTATTTTATTCTATTTATGTCGTAAAGGCAGCATATTTTGATATGCATGAACATACCATTAATGTGAATACTCCACAAGAGTTGCTGTCCTTTTGCTTGTTACTCTGCATGGGACTGTATGTCCAAGGACCAAGTTGCTCCTTAACATTGGCAGCTTTGTTTCTTAGATCAAAGAATTGGCTGCAGTAAAAAAACAAAACACATTAGAGTCATCACTCATACCCCATTCTATAAACAAGAGTAGACAACTATATCAAGGATTTTGTAAGAATTACAGCCCCTTGTCCTTTTAGAATATGCATATCAGTGATAATTCTACGTTAAAGGTTAAAGACAACTGTTTCAAGCACTTTGTAAGAATTATGGCCTTTTTTCCACTTAGAATATGCATATTATTGAATTTATGTGAATGTTTGCGTACAACCTCAAATATTTTCAATGTCCCTTGACATATTGCTTTTATAGTTTGTTTCATTATTCATTATATACAGTATTTTTCATAATTGCTTACCTTTTTTCCGAATTGTAAAACTTACTGGTAGAAAGTAATTCTTGTTTTATTCTTTTTCCTACTCTTTTAACCAAGCTGGAATAATTAAGTGATAAAATATATGATGATAATTCTTATAGTTTTTTTGTTTTATTTTGATAAATAACAAAAGTTCTTACAAATATTTTTGTTTACCCCCAAACAGAATTAAGGAGAATTGCACTTACCCCCAGAGATTCAGCCACTTAAAGTTTTGGTGGTGTAATGAATCTAAGATTGACACTGTCTTTTCCTGTGGTTTTGCCACAAGAAGGATCCAGTGATTGCCATGTTCCTTCATAAAAAGACGTTCCTGAATTTAACATTATGCTATCACAACATTGTCCAGATCTCTCTTAAATGTCAATTCACAGTTGTGAAATAGTCAATATGTGTAACATAGGTACATATATGCTCCTGTGTCTAATAACATATTGCAGGGGCATTGATGTCTGTTGGACATAGAATTTATAATGTATCATGTATGAGAGACATGTGCTCATGATCAGATTGGATATGTGTTAGTAACGGCTTCTTGACGTTATTCCAAGAAGGTATTTCAAGAGTATAGAAATGACAATGCTCTAAATACTGATGTGTGTTAACATTTAAACTTGTGCAAAATTTAGAAACCGTTAACCGTGAATAAATCATAATCTTTCTTTTGTGTTTTGTTATTTGTGTTGCCTGAACGTGCTTTGCTTACATATATTACATATATTAATGATTGCTTTGTATTTTTTTGTTTCAGTTAGCCTTCTGTGCAAGGTCATGAGGTGATACCTGGATGTAAGAAACATTTTTATCACATGTTATGTTGGCAGTTCCTGTAATTATACTTGAACGGTTCAGAACATATGTTTACAAATATGTCCAGCAAAAGACTTTTTATGACAGACTTCATTATACTGCATAATTGGGATCAAATTGTTTAAAGTAAAAAAAATATTGACAATAGAATATTTTACCATTTAGGTTTTGTATCCATGACTGCATACAGCTACTGTGAGAGTCTCGACTATCTAGGTAAGCATTATAATAGATAGTGTATCAAATGATGAAGTTTTGTTTCAAATACTTGTTTGTTAATTTAGGCTTAATTGAATAGTGATGAAAAAATGACAATAAAACTTGAATTATATATAAATTTAAATGTAACTCCATGCTGTTTTAATACCTTTTCAAACATCCAGTGGTTCAGGGTCCCATTTTTCCACAGCACTGCTGTATACGAGGGCAGGACAAACAAATGGTTACTGGTGAGATTCACCTCTGCCTTTATAAGGCCAAGGTAGGCATTGATGACCTGCGATAAAAAGTAGCTTTGTTGCACAAATGTTTCAGCACCATTTTATATCAATAATATACAGTTGGTATATAACTTTTATTGCTGTCCATATTTTGAATTATTTTGCTACACATGTTTCAACAATATTGTTTAAAGGCCAAACTTGCCATGATGCCTATTTGTAATTGATTGTTCTGATAAAGTTGAAATTATTTACACAATAATGTAATGAAATGATTTAAATATATTGTAAATTTTATACTTCCAGTGAAGACAATAATTGTGTAAAAAGTGTTGCCATGCTGACATGTTTATACAATTAATTTATTTTAAATTAATGCAATTATCAAAGTTCGATGAGATTAATCTGAAAAACGCAAAATGGTAATCAACAGATAATACATAAGTGCGTGTGAATGCTTAAATGTGTTCTTATCCAGATACACATATTTTATACCAATGCACTGTTGTGAACTTACCTTGTCATCTACCCATTCTCCAGCATCTAATGTTGCAATGTTGATTGGATCCATAACCTCATTGCCAAGTCTGAGCCTTTGATCGTTCTTGTATGGCATCGTTCTCACAGTGGTGGTCTTCAAGTGACGCGGTCTTGGCTTGAGGGTCTCGGCTACATCCACGACTGGCAATTTGGCTTGAAAAGCCATAAGGCAGACACTGGAGAGCGACATACAAAGAGTTGTTTTGGTTTCCAGGTTGACATCAATGGTCCTGAGATGGGGGAGGATGTTGGATGAAATAGTTTCTACATCGGCCTCAAATTTACTTGCCATCTGTGGTAGTCAAACAAATAATGGGTTGTTTAACTGATCAACAAAAGTGATGCCAATTAGCTTATGTTTCTGAAACTAATATTAAATTAATTTTGAGAAGATCAATTTTCTGAAAATGTGACCTCTATTCTACACTAAAAAGTACAACAAAGTTTATGTCATTTCTAAACATTAATAATTAATTAATTCATTAATCACTATTAAATTGAATGTATTTATGTCTTTGAAAAAAAGACAACCTTTTATCCAAATTGAATATCAATTATGATACTGGTTTTATAATAAGCCAAAATGAACAAGACAATTTTCCTGTATCAAAAAAACCCGTATAGTATGGTATAATATATATTATCGCGATATATTATTGTTGTTTGTATGTTACTATGTACATATTTGTATTGTATCGTTGCTCTTCAGGTTTGCTTAAGCTAGTATTACCTCATCTATGAGTATTTGGGAGGGTAGCTGCTGGAGCAAGCCACTCTGCAAGATAATATTGCTGAGCTGGTCAAGTTGTCCAGCTGCTGCTGTCTGGGACACGAATTCCTCCCTCTCATCTGGTTGTTTGACAGGAACCTGTGTGGTTGGTCCTTCGACTAACGGCGATGTCACAGCTTCTGCCTCTACATACTGTTTCAGCCGGTCTAAGGAAACCTTCTGCTTCAGCCTTTGACCGTCTGAAAGGAGGCAGGCTGTCTTTCCCTGTATATAATCAATCGTATAAGGGCCTGTATATGTAGCTTGAAGGTTTCCTTTTCGGATGGCTGTCTTAGCACGAAGGAGGAGCACTCGGTCGCCTTCTTTTAAAGCAACATATTTTTTGGTTTGCCTCATTATGAAGTCCTTTTGTTGCTTTCTATGTGCAGTGTCTATGTTGGTGGTCACCTCATCCATTGCTCTTTTTCTTATGTGTGTTATGTTTTCTACCATCTCTTCCTCATCTTGTGGTGTTACAGTAGGAATCTGCAATAGGCAAGAAATGGTACACATGTTTGTGTACTTGGGCATAATATTTGCTTGCACTTTTTAAGAGGATATTACACTAATTATGAATGATGAAATGTACAATTATTTGTTGACTCCGGTATTTGAAGAGCACACTTGCTGACCTGTAGGCATGTATTTGTTTCATAAATCTTATTTATCACATGCCATACCCTGTTTCCCATGTAATATAACCATAACATATATTTTTATCTTACACATGTGTAATATACTTTATAAGCGTTTTCATAGGCTTAGTTTTTGTTTATTTACCAATCGCATTTTGTTATTTTGCTGGAATGGCGTTGCAACATCAAATGACGTCATGGAATGTAAACAACATTCGGGATTTATTATTATGTTTGCGTAAATATTTATTTAATTTGCTTATTTAAAAGCACGTGATAAAAAGATCGGACACTCGTTGTCATATCATACCATATTTTACTAAACGCGTCAAAGGCTCGCTAACTAACAAAATTCCTGAACTCGTTAATAAAATATAGTAAGATATGACAACTCATTCTAGATCCTATATGTATACCAGGCATTAACAGATCAAATGTAAAACATTGCATAAAGCTTTACAAATTTAGGTAATTTAGGTTAATGTTCATGTAATTGGGATTATCTTAATGAAGTATATCAATTTCTCAGTATTATTTTCACACTTAAGATACTACTCAATTCTGGCATTTAATTTATTGATTCATTTAATACAAAAGAACATTCGTATGCCATGTATATGTAATTTAATTGTATTCTATAAATCCTCTGTTCTTAATAACAATTGTATCACATACTGCTCCAGTGAACGCTGGCGGAGGCTGACTTGGGTAAACCGCCTCTCTCCCATACAAAAGGAAGAAGGGCGTGAACTTGGTGCTGCAGTGCCGTTTGGTGCGCTGGGCAAACAGAGCACCATCAAGGTATTCATTCCAGTTGTTTGGATTCTCATTGACTATTTTCCTCAGCACACTTAAAAGATTTTTTAAATACCTGTTCACAATTCATTCAGTTATATATAATAAAAACAACATGTTTTAGGTTGAACAATTTATATTGTTTTTCCATTGGATGTTTGTGTAAATTCTTTTGATTTTTATTAGCTCGGCTGTTTTTGGAGAAAACCTGATATATTGTCATAACCAGCTCGTCGGCGATCCGCTTTATGCTAAAACCTCAACATTGGCACTAATAAAAGACTAAAAAAAGACTAAGTGCTTCCACCTACAACATTGAAACTTCATATGTAGATGAACCTTGATGAGTTCTACACGCCACACCTCTACTATTCTTCTGACATGCTTTCATTTATTCAAAACTGCACCCGCAGCCGAGCGTTTATCAGTACTGTACTTAATTTAATACATTAATTATTATGCAATTACTAGGTGATTCAGAATAATCAACTTATTTATCAGTTTGCCAGTGAATTGGTCACAGTTTATATGTATTCTATCATGGTCGAGTCATTTACATACTTTTTGATGGTCTGGTTTGTCTTTTCATTCAGTCCATTGGTCTGTGGATGATAGGCCGAAGTTATCCGATGCTTTACATTCCACTCTTGGCAGAGCTCCTCGTTCACCTACAAAGACAAATGTTTTTGATTTCCATTTTTTTATTTAATTATGCTCATATGCAAATTATTTGCCATTCGCACATTATTTTTGTCTGTTTTAGCTCAACTATTGAAAAGGTAAGGTATTTATCTCTTTCATGTGTTTGTGCCAGCGTCAGCCTCCAAACTTAGTTAATTTGTTTGGTAAGCTGATTGCACAGGAATGGCTTGATGGATGTATTTCTCTTATCCAAATTACAATTTAGGCAAATATTACTAACAATTTTTACTATAGTAAATTGGTTAATATATTGGTCCATTGAACACTTCATATGAAATATGGAGGCATTTTTTTTAAACATAGTTCCTAGGGAATGACTTGAGGAATTTCATTTAAACTAAAAATGTATTCCTTATAAAATTAAAATGCTCCCTAGCTTTGTTAGGCCAAGGTTGGGAAAGTGTGATTGTTATTTGTCAACATTAGGAGTCATATAAAAAAAAGCTTGTAAAAAGAGAATCTAGTTTGCAAGGGACATATTATTTCGTGTTCGAACACATTGCTATGGGAGAAGGGACATTGCTGGTTCACTTATATTGCAAATGGTTTTTATCTTTCCTTGTGACTTTTGATAGAAAGCTGCTATAATAATTAATGCTTTAACTACCAAGTAAAATACTAAATGTGCACTTTACCTCATTTACAAATTTTCGGCCCTGATCAGTGAGAATAGAGTTCATAGCGCCATGAGTTGCAAACAGCTTTCTAAAACATCTGTTGACATCCTTTGCAGTTTTAGATGGAATCGGGAATGCTTCAACCCACTTGGTGAAATAATCTGTTGCGGTAAAAATGAACTTGTTGCCACTGGATGTTTCTTGGAATGGGCCCATAAGATCTACTACAACCAGCTCGAATGGGCAAAAAACCTAGAATTTAAGGAACTGTTACAAACCGAACTTATCAGAAGAAAATATACTAATGGCTATGCATCGTGGACTCGCAATTTTCCTTAAAATGCAGTTTCAAAATTGATATAGAACAATCTATTTGTCAGAGTCCTATATATAGCACATTATATATTAACTGTTTGTAATTTGTACATTCATGTTACTTATTTTGTAATATATATATTATACAATTGCTGTACATAGCATTTATAACATCCTTTTTCTTATTAAATGTATATGGTCCTGGTGTTGTTGTCTCCGTCTTCGTCCGCGTTGTGCAAAAACCTTAACATTTTGTCAAGGTTTTGAACATTAGCTCTAAAATCAAAGTGCTTCAACCTACAACTTTGAAACTTCATATGTAGCTGCACCTTAATGAGTTCTAAATGCCACACCCAACTTTGGGTCACTAGGTCAAAGGTCAAGGTCACTGTGACTTAAAAAAAAATTATGTCAAGCTTTCATGTATTCAAAACTGCACCCGCAGCCGAGCGTGCCCGTTATGCGATGCTCTTGTTCCTTTATTGTTAGGTTTTCATCTGTTTTTACTGTACAGAGAATATTTAACGTATTGTAATACCTTTATCTGCTGGGGTTCGGGTTTCTTGGCTGGTTTTAAGGGGTCAGACTTCTGACAAGCCTCACAGGTACTCACCTAAAATATCAGATTGTATCGTTTATTTATAATTTATTGTCTTTGTGTGTCTTTATACGTATAGAGTGATCTTAAGTAAAAGACAAGAGCACCGCCTTGCGGGTGCAGACCGCTCATCTATTTTCTTTTTAAAGGTGAAGGGACTCTCATTTTCAATCACAAGGAGGGAGGGGTGGAGTGAAGAGCGGTGCATTGTGTGGGGGTGTGGACATTTATTACATTTTTCTTCCAAAAATGCGAAAAAAGGGAAAAAAAAAATCGGGGGGTGGGGGGGGTGGGGGGGGGGGGGTGGGGGGTTGATTCTTGGGTGCGATGGTTGGACGGTATTTCAAACATAAAATAATAAAAATAAATATTTGTGTTTTTTAACCGTTTCATAAAAAAAAATTGGGGGGGGGGGGTGAGGTGGGGGGGTATAGTGTGAGGGTGTGGTGGTAATTTGTGAGATGATCTTAAAAAAAAAAAAATAGGGGGGGGGGGATTCGGGTGGTGGGGGAGGGGGGGGGGGTGGGTGGGGGGGATTCTTGGGTGCGATGGTTGGACGGTATTTCAAACATAAAATAATCAAAATAAATAGTTTTGTTTTTTAAAACCGTTTAAAAAAAAATTGGGGAGGGGGTGGGGTGGGGGGGGGGGGGTTAGTGTGAGGGTGTGGTGGTCATTTGTGAGATGATCTTAAAAAAAAATAATAGGGGGTGGTGGGGGGCACGGGCGATGGTTTGGGTGGAGTCTATTGTGGTATGTCAGGTAAGAGTAGTTTTGTCAAAGTATCAATCAAATCTAATCATAAATAAAGAAGTTATGGCAATTTTAGAGAAATTTAATAGTTTGACCTTGAGAGTCAAGGTCATTCAAAGGTCAAGGTAAAATTCAACTTGCCAGGTACAGTAACCTCATGATAGCATGAAAGTATTTGAAGTTTGAAAGCAATAGCCTTGATACTTAAGAAGTAAAGTGGATCGAAACACAAAATTTAACCATATATTCAAAGTTACTAAGTCAAAAAAGGGCAATAATTCCGTAAAAATGACATCCAGAGTTATGCAACTTGTCCTTTTACTAAACCCTTATGATAGTTTGCGAGTGTTCCAAGCATGAAAGCAATATCTATGATACTTTAGGGGGTAAAGTGGACCAAAACACAAAACTTAACCAAACTTTCAATTTTCTAAGTATAAAGGGCCATAATTCCGTCTAAATGCCAGTCAGAGTTACATAACTTTGCCTGCACAGTCCCCTTACGGTAGTTAGTAAGTGTTGCAAGTATGAAAGCAATAGCTTTGATACTTAAGGAATAAAATGGACCTTAACACAAAACTTAACCAAAATTTTCAATTTTCTAAGTATAAAAAGGGCACATAATTCAGTCAAAATGCACGCCAGAGTTATCTAACTTTGCCTGCCCAGTCCCCTAATGATAGTAAGTAAGTGTACCAAGTTTGAATGCAATAGCATTGATACTTTCTGAGAAAAGTGGACCTAAACGCAAAACTTAACCGGACGCCGACGCCGACGCCGACGCCGACGCCAAGGTGATGACAATAGCTCATAATTTTTTTTCAAAAAATAGATGAGCTAATAAATATATAATCACATATGAAAATAAAATATGTAACCAAAATTTAACAAGGGCTGTTTGTAAAACATGCATGCCCCCCATATGGGCTGTCCGTTGTACTGGCAGCCATTGTATGAATACGACTTTTGTCACTGTGACCTTGACCTTTGACCTAGTGACCTGAAAATCAATAGGGGTCATCTGCAAGTCACGATCAATGTACCTATGAAGTGTCATGATCCTAGGCAAAGCGTTTTGAGTTATCATCCGACCGAAAATCATTTTACTATTTCGGGTCACCGTGACCTTGACCTTTGACCTTGTGACCTTAAAATCAATAGGGGTCATCTGCGAGTCATGATCAATTTACCTATGAAGTTTCATGATCCTAGGCATATGCGTTCTTGAGTTATCATCCGAAAATCATTTTACTATTTCTGGTCACCGTGACCTTGACCTAGTGACCTGAAAATCATTAGGGGTCATCCGCGAGTCATGATAAATCTACCTATAAAGTTTCATGATCCTAGGCATATGCGTTCTTGAATTATCATCCGAAAATCATTTTACTATTTGTTGTCACCGTGACCTTGACCTTTGACCTAGTGACCTCAAAATCAATAGGGGTTATCTGCGAGTCATGATCAATCTACCCATGAAGTTTCATATCCTAGGCTTATGCGTTCTTGAGTTATCATCCGGAAACCATTTCACTATTTCGGGTCACCTTGACCTGACCTTTGACCTAGTGACCTCAAAATCAATAGGGGTCATCTGCGAGTCATGATCAATCTCACCCATGAAGTTTCATGATCCTAGGCGTATGCGTTCTTGAGTTATCATCCGGAAACGATTTTACTATTTCGGGTCACCGTGACCTTGACCTTTGACCTAGTGACCTCAAATCAATAGGGGTCATCTGCAAGTCCTGATCAATGTACCTATGACGTTTCCGATCCTAGGCCCAAGCGTTCTGCGTTATCGTCTGACAACCACCTGGTTGGACGGACCGACCGACCTACCGACTGACCGACCGACATGAGCAAAGCAATATACCCCCTCTTCTTAAGGGGGCAAAAAGCATGTGGAAAATTATCAGATGCATGTCATAAAAGCTTTATAGAGGTATAACAACAGGGAACTTTACGTTTAAATTGTTTGTGCACCTTACTCAAAAGATGTGTTTGTGACTGTTGAAGAAATCTAAACTGACATTGTATAAATAACCATTAATCAAGGAACTTGAAGTAAAGAAAGGATTAATTACTTTTTAACCTCTACCATTCCCACTTTTTCCTGATTTATACTTACGTATTTCTTAATGTCCTCTGTGAGCCCTGGCCACCAATAACGCAAGTTGATCGCCTCTCTAGTCTTGTTTATGCCACTGTGGCCACCAAAGGCACTTTCATGGAACTCCTTAAGGATATTGTTTACATCCTTTTTCAATACAACCTTTGTACCATCGATCTTCCAAGGTACAAATCTGAACTGATCACAACCTAAAACCAAATTTATGAAATACCTTGTTTTTAACATTATAACATATTTCATGAGTAAAATCACAAATGTGTTTTCAGCATAAAATTCCTTTGTATGTTAACTTTATGTTCAATAAAAAGCTTGGCTTAAATGAAATGGTTCAGGCATAAAAACAATAAAACGATGGGTTAGAAACTAGTACTTCCGTCTATTTATTTCATAAAATATGCAAGAAATGCTTCATATGTGCTAATTATTGACTGTTGATTTTATAAAACAAATATAGCTGAATTACAATGTAATGGGTCACTATCAGGTCTGAAATTGTTTTTTTTCTTGCATACTTCAGAAAGGCTGTAACTGTGTATCTAATGCAATAAATACATTTGTATCGCTTGTTATTGTTAGCTGTAGAATATGCAAGTCAATATTGTGACTAATTTATAACTATTAATCTTTTTCAAAAAATATTGCTTACTTATAATGTGTTTTTTTTTAAACAGGTACAACTCAATGAAAACTAGGCCTAGGATCATGAAACTTCATAGGTACATCGATCATGACTGGCAGATGACCCCTATTGATTTTCAGGTCACTAGGTCAAAGGTCAAGGTCAGTGACAAAAACATATTCACACAATGGCTGCCACTACAACTGACAGCCCATATGGGGGGCATGCATGTTTTACAAACAGCCCTTGTTTAATTGTTCATCAACAAATATTGTTTTTATAATGTTATTATTTATGACAGGAACTCAAATTCTTAAAGCATTATACTTATCTTTTTAGATTAGCTAAGCAGGGCTTAACATTAACCGAAAAACCAGTACTTAGAAAATCTACTTGCCCTGAACGTAAAGCCACTGCCAAATATGAAATATCACATCAACTGTAAACCTCATATTTGTTTATAAACCAAATGATACACCTCAAAACCTTTTTCTTTTTGATCATTTAACACAATGATACAGCAATGAAAGTCTAATTAAAGTACTTTAATTACATGATCCTGTTTTTTGCACTTCCGGGCGGACAACTAGATTATAAATTACTTGCCCGCACCTAACTTTACTTGCCAGGGACAATAGGACAAACCCTGCTAAGTGAATTTAAAAAAAATGTAAATGTGGATTTTATGCCGTAAAATATGCAATTCAATATTCTTATGTTCTTAATGGTCATCTTGTTCAACAAATATAGCTACTTTTAATGTTATGGTTTATAAACAGGCACTAAAATGCTAAAAGCAATGTT